>NC_084580.2:3687500-3732500 GCF_033978685.3 Nerophis lumbriciformis
GCGCCACACATTTTCAATGGGAGACAGGTTTGGACTACAGGCAGGCTAGTCTAGTACCTGCACTCTTTTACTCTGAAGCCACGTTAATGTAACACGTGGCTTGGCATTGTCTTGCTGAAATAAGCAGGGGCGTCCATAGTAACATTGCTTGGATGGCAACATATGTTGCTCCAAAACCTGTATGTACCTTTCAGCATTAATGGCGCCTTCACAGATGTGTAAGTTACCCATGTCTTGGGCACTAATACACCCCCATACCATCACAGATGCTGGCTTTTCAACTTTGCGCTTATAACAATCCGGATGGTTCTTTTCCTCTTTGTCCGGAGGACACGACGTCCACAGTTTCCAAAAACAATTTGAAATGTGGACTCGTCAGACCACAGAAAAACTTTTCCACTTTGTATCAGTCCATCTTAGATGAGCTCAGACCCATTCTGGGTGTTGTTGATAAACGGTTTTCGCCTTGCATAGGAGAGTTTTAACTTGCACTTACAGATGTAGCGCCCAAATGTAGTTACTGACAGTGGGTTTCTGAAGTGTTCCTGAGCCCATGTGGTGATATCCTTTACACACTGATGTCGCTTATTGATGCAGTACAGCCTAAGGGATCGAAGGTCACGGGCTAAGCTGCTTACGTGCAGTGATTTCTCCAGATTCTCTGAACCCTTTGATGATATTACGGACCGTAGATGGTGAAATCCCTTAATTCCTTGCAATAGCTGGTTGAGAAAGGTTTTTCTTAAACTATTAAACAATTTGCTCATGCATTTGTTGACAAAGTGGTGACCCTCGCCCCATCCTTGTTTGTGAATGACTGAGCATATCATGAAATCTACTTTTATAAATAAAATAAATGATAAATGGGTTGTACTTGTATAGCGCTTTTCTACCTTCAAGGTACTCAAAGCGCTTTGACACTACTTCCACATTTACCCATTCACACACACATTCACACACTGATGGCGGGAGCTGCCATGCAAGGCGCTAACCAGCACCCATCAGGAGCAAGGGTGAAGTGTCTTGCTCAGGACACAACGGACATGACGAGGTTGGTACTAGGTGGGGATTGAACCAGGGACCCTCGGGTCGCGCACGGCCACTCTCCCACTGCGCCACGCCGTCCTATGCCCAATCATGGCACCCACCTGTTCCCAATTTGCCTGTTCACCTGTGGGATGTTCCAAATAAGTGTTTGATGAGCATTCCTCAACTTTATCAGTATTTATTGCCACCTTTCCCAACTTCTTTGTCACGTGTTGCTGGCATCAAATTCTAAAGTTAATGATTATTTGCAAAAAAAAAAAGTTTATCAGTTTGAACATCAAATATGTTGTCTTTGTAGCATATTCAACTGAATATGGGTTGAAAATGATTTGCAAATCATTGTATTCAGTTTATATTTACATCTAACACAATTTCCCAACTCATATGGAAACGGGGTTTGTATATATATATATATATATATATATATATATATATATATATATATGTATATGTGTGTGTGTGTGTGTCTGTGTGTGTGTGTATATTTTACCTCTGTTTTAAATTTTATGTTTTAGTCTGTCCTTTGCCTGTATTTCTTTGTAGTATACAGCCCTTTGCTCTTCAGCTGTGGTTGTTTTTAAAGGGCGTTATAAATAAAGTTGGTATGGTATGGTACCTCATCTGGCTCCTCTTGATAAGGAGGAGGAGCGACTTTACTCCGAGTTCCACTCGATTGACAGAGCTTCTCACCTTATCTCTACGGAGACAACTCATTTTAGCCGCTTGTATCTCCAATCCTGTCCTTTCGGTCATTATGCAAAGCTCATGACCATGTGTTAGTGTAGGAGAGGAGATCGACCGGTAAACCTTTGACAGGACGGACCAATACAAGACTTGTATTTCTTATAAAAGTTTTACATTTGTAAAATGAAGATTTTTTACTTGTAATAAAACAAATGTTTTTCTTAGAAAATACATGTTTTAAAATTACAAATCTGACCTTATTTTCATAAAATGAAGTGGCTTTTCCTATATTCATTTCTTGCCACTTTAGCATGCTCATATTGAACTAAATTCTCTAATTGTTTTTGACTTCTCATAAGATTGCAGCTTTATTCTTAAAGTGTAAATAATTGCTTCCTATCCAGAGAAACACGTAACTACTATCAGCAAAACATTATCATTTAATTACCTCGGTAACATTAACTAGTGTTGCTGACCTTTCCGCTAATAAACCATTCATCTATCAACACAAACACATCTTTCATAACATAAAATATAAAACTTTCTTTTTATTGGCCAGCAGCTATAAATAGGTGTTGCTATAATGACAAAAGGCTATTTCATAACTTGTGCATATGATCGTGTTGTACCATACAGTAGATCGTATTGTGAACTTTCATTTTGTAGTACTGCTTTGGCTTTACAAGTTTACAGTTTAGGAGTATTTACTGAGTGTTCTCTACTTGGCGTACAGGATATATCTCTGACAAACATCAGCTTGGATGTTGCATAGAGATGCTGAGGGCTTAACATGGAGCATTCTATAAATGTACATCGAATGAAACCACTCTTTCTTGCTGTGTCATAACCCACTTTCAGGCAATGCACAATACCTGCAAGTAATACTCGAGCCTGTCAGCCAGTGTTTTTCAACCTTTTTTGAGCCAAGGCACATTTTTTGCGTTGAAAAAATCCGGAGGCACACCACCAGCAGAAATTGTTAAAAAACGAAACTCAGTTGACAGTAAAAAGTTGTCGCAACTGTCGTATATGAATTCAAACCATAACCATAACCAAGCATGCATCACTATAGCACTTGTCTCAAAGTAGGTGTACTGTCACGACCTGTCACATCCCGCCGTGAATTATTTTGAGTTTTTCGGTGTTTTCCTGTGTGTGGTGTTTTAGTTCTTGTTTTACGCTCCTATTTTGGTGTTGATTGTCATGTCGTGTACGGATGTACTTTGTGGACGCCATCTGCTCCACACGCTGTAAGTCTTTGCTGTCGTCCAGCATTCTGTTTTTGTTTACTTTGTAGCCAGTTCAGTTTTAGGTTCGTTCTGCATAGCTTTCCCTAAGCTTGAAAGCCTTTTCTAAGGGGAACTCACCTTTTGTTTATTTTTGGTTTAAGCATTAGACACCTTTTTACCTGCACGCTGCCTCCCGCTGTTTCCGACATCTACAAAGCAATTAGCTACCGGCTGCCACCTACTGATATGGAAGAGTATTACACAGTTACTCTGCCGAGCTCTAGACAGCACCGACACTCAACAACAACACATACATGCAGACTATAATTACTGGTTTGCAAAAAATATTTTTAACCCAAATAGGTGAAATTTGATAATCTCCCACGGCACACCAAACTGTGTCTCACGGCACACTAGTGTGACGCGGCACAGTGGTTGAAAAACACTGCTGTAAGCAATACATTGCTTCTACAAATTGTAGTTCAGTATGTATGAGTACAGTTACATCCAGGACTTGGAAGTAGGGCTGGGCGATATATCGAATAAACACGATATATCGTGGGTTTGTCTCTGTGCGATGTAGAAAATAACTATTTTGTGAGTATTCAAGTATACGTTCTCACGCAGTTGCTTTTAGCTGCGGGCATTACACTACAGGCTCTTCTCAATCTTTCTTGTCTCCTTCTCACAGAGAGATAAAACAAGCCCACCTTTTTACATACGTCACATACTATCGCGCGTGCAACGTCATACGCCCTCGCCGAGCACCGAGGTAGCGGCATAGGTCAAGTTAGCTGTGGCAAGTGGTAATACGAGAGAGAGAAGGTGAGAATCTGGTAACAAATGGAGGAAGAATTAATTCCCAAGAAAAACAGCACGGGGTCCATCGTCTGGCGGTGGTTTGGCTTCAAGTGGGAATATGTTGAACAGACAACCGTAATATGTCAAGTATGCGGCAAAAGCGTTGCTACAAAAAGAAACAGCACTACTTATTTGTAGCATCATTTGAAAAGTCACCCGCTAGAGCAGGGGTCACCAACCTTTTTGAAACTAAGAGCTACTTCTTGGGTACTGATTAATGCGAATGGCTACCAGTTTGATACACACTTAAATAAATTGCCAGAAATAGCCTATTTGCTCAATTTACCTTTAACTCTATGTTATTATTAATAATTAATTATATTTATCTTTGTGGAAATGCTATTCATCTTAATGATTTCTCACAATAAATATATATAGAAACAGATAAATATCAATATGCAACACTTTATTTTTATATTTTCTCTAAGTGCACATTTTTCAAATTGAACATTTTCACTTCTAAGACAGTCTTGTGAAATCACAATATCCCATTTTAACTAGCTAGCAACTAACATTTTTTAACAAATCATGAATTACTTTGCACCATGTTTGTACAAATAATAACTCATGTAAAATACAAAAGTCAGCTCTCAAATTTTTAAATAAATCATGTCACACTTTGAACTGGACACCAAATCTGTTATCTGTTTCTTTGTCAGTTATGGAAGACCAAGTCTTTAAAATATTTTCTTGGATTTTCAAATTCTATTTGAGTTTTGTCTCTTAGAATTAAAAATGTCGAGCAAAGCGAGACCAGCTTGCTAGTAAATAAATAAATTTAAAAAAATAGAGGCAGCTCACTGGTAAGTGCTGCTATTTGAGCTATTTTTAGAACAGGCCAGCGGGCTACTCATCTGGTCCTTACAGGCGACCTGGTGCCCGCGGGCACCGCGTTGGTGACCCCTGCGCTAGGGAATAAGGAGTGCTTGAAACTCCGCATGTCAACATCTCTGGTCGGTGCCACACCAACAAAATGCCGAAGCAACCAGCACTGACCCAATTGAGCCTGGTGTCTTCTATTTCCAGATCAACACCGTATGAAAAAAATAGTCAAAAACAGAAGGCGTGGGATCTGAACCGAGGATGTCGTTGTGGCTTGTGCAGCCCTTTGAGACACTTGTGATTTAGGGCTATATAAATAAACATTGATTGATTGATTGAAGGCGATAACGTCCGCAGTAACCTACCACATAGCGAAGGACATACACAATTTGATTTCCTATTATGCAGTTAATTTTTATTTCACAATTTTTGAAATATCTTGTATGACATCATGCACAAAAGTGCAATTTATTTGTTTTAAACTATTGTAGTGGCGTTCTGTACAAAAAGTGCACTTTAATTTAGTGTTGTTTTGATTTGTCATCTTAGAGACATGCACAAAAGTGCACTAATAGCTTGTTTTAAAATGTCTCTGGCAATCTTGCACATTCTGTTTTGGAAATGACATGAATGTTTGTGCCACTGCTTAATAACTGTTTAATAAATACAGTGTTGGTCAATTGACTTATTTGTGATTTCCCTCTCTGCATGGAAGTTTAAAATGAGCATATATTAATGCAGTATGAACAAGAATGTTTTAATGTAGACACATAGAATCATCATACTGCTGTGATTATATGTATCAAGTGTTCATTTAAGGCTGAGGCAAAATATCGAGATATATATCGTGTATCGTGACATGGCCTAAAAATATTGAGATATTAATAAAAGGCCATATCGCCCAGCCCTACTTGGAAGTGCATCTTGTTTGGTAGCTCATCGTCACTTCTTCCTTTTTTGTCATTTCACTAGCCACATTTAAAGACAAATTATTGTCTTTGAAATCCTGGTACAGGCCTAAACAAGGCCAGACTGTCAACACGGTTGCTTGTAATAAATGCCTCTTTCTATCTGCTTTGCGGGATGATAGCCGCCTGCTAGTCACATGTTGGCCCTCACTGATGATGAGAAGCTAACCACTGAATCCGTAACTGCAGGGGCATAAAGGAAGTCACTTCAAATTAATCTGATTTATGGGGATTAATGAACACTACCACCATGTTGTGTATTTATCAGAAAATAATAGCACAAGCAACACAGTAAAGATGCATGCTTCGACAATTTTGAACCCATTTGTGAATGTTGAAGAGTAGAAGAGTTAGCTTACATATACATACACCATCATAGGGCTGGGAGAATAATCAAATAATTGAAACGACATTTAGAGCTTTTAACAAACGTAAAACTGCCGTCTCGTTTTGTTCGTACCCCAAAACCCCCTTGTAATTATGTCTTTAATAATACACCATCTGTTACAGTTCATACACCTGCCGCCTCTCACTCTGCTGTGCACCTCGGGATATGCTCACGGGCGTTCCTCTCCACTCTGCAATCAACACACCGGACGCTGATGACAATCCTGCCTTCATAAGCCAGCGCGTCCTGCGTTCCAGTGCCAGAATGTAGCTACTTGTACTTGTACAGTAAGCCTCTCACGTCTTTCCCTTCTTTGCCCATGTGCTTCCTCGCTTTTTGTGTTTCCCCTCCGTCGAGCTCACTGTGTCTCGTCTTGTGTCGTCATCCAGCAACCCTTCGTCATCCCCTGGTTTCGAGCTGTGTGTCTCGTCTCCCCGGATTTCCTCTTGTCGCCTATGGGTTCCAGCCCCCAGTTTTTCGATCAATCGAATCTGACTCCAATGTGCAATCTGTCACCAATCTGTCACTGCCGCGCCAAGCATGGCGCGACGCTAGGGCTGCATTGAATAGGACGTCGGCTAGGAACCAACGGGTGGCCAACCGCCATCGCATACCTGCCCTACACTACCAGTTGGGACAGAGGGTATGGTTATCCTCCCGGGACCTTCATCTGGCTACTGAGTCCAAGAAACAGGCTCCCAGGTTTATTGGACCATTCCCAATCATCAAAATCGTCAACCGCGTTCCAGTGAAGCTCCACCTCTCAGAGTCTCTCAAATGCCATCCTGTCCCCCACGTGTCCCGCATCCAGCCTGTCTTTTCTAGTGCGCTCAATTCCCCAGAAGTACCATCACCTCCACCCAGGCTGATCAAAGGCCATCCGGCATTTACGGTCAACACAATCCTGGATGTAAGAAGAAGGGGCAGGGGTTTCCAATACATGGTAGACTGGGAGGTGTACGGCCCAGAAGAGTGTTCATTGATTTCTAAATCCCATATTATTGACCCAAATTTACATAGAGTTTTATTGTCGATTCCCAGACAAGCCAGGTAGGCCGCCAGGAGGTGTCCGTTGAAGGGGAGGTACTGTGGTAGTCTTACGTTCTGGTGTAATTTTGTCTCTGTCCTCGCACCTGTTCTCACTCTCTCTTTCTCCCACAGTGTGGCGTGCAGCTGGCTCTAATCAGCCGGGCACACCTGATCGCTGGAGCGTATCTCAACTGCATTCGGGCGGAAGGCGGGGTACAACCTGGACAAGTCGCCACCTCATCACAAGGCCAACATAGACAGACAGACAACATTCACACTCACATTCACACACTAGGGCCAATTTAGTGTTGCCAATCAACATATCCCCAGGTGCATGTCTTTAGAGGTGGGAGGAAACTGGATTACCCGGAGGGATTAACCCACAGACACAGTCACGGGGAGAACATGCAAACTCCACACAGAAAGACCCCGAGCCCGAGATTTAACTCAGGATATTCGTATTGTGAGGCACATGCACTAACCCCTGTACCACCGTGCTGCTCTGCTATATGCTACCGTCTCTGCATTATTTGGGATCCACAATATCTGCACGTGACACGTTGGCTTGTTAAATAATTAGAGCAGTCCAAACCACCCATGTAACGTAAAATAATGCAAGTGAATTGACTGAATTGCTCAAAAAGGTTCATTATGTCTTCTTAATCATATACTCTTTCACATTTTCTTGTAACCAGACAATATTTTCGGTATATTGTATGGAATCTTTACCTGACATGTTTCAACTGTCATCTACAGTCTTCTTTAGAAGGGTCACCTGACCACTGTGACGTGTTGCCTATCAGCTGTTCTTATTCAAGCGTGTAAAAAAACACATACACTTGAGCACGAATGGGAGAATAGGGCCCTGAGAGATCAAAAAACGCACAATAATAATATTTCTTACTGTTGCTTTAGTGTAATTTAATTTTAACAGTGTTTATGAGCAGCTTTCATATTTGCTCTTAGTGAGAATAAGTGGAACCATCAACAATTCAGCAGGGACAAAGCTGTTTATTATCTGTATGCAAAGCAATGGTAAGTTTTGTGCCCTGACTTTGTAATTAACGGACAATTAGCATAAATCAACTAAACTGGGTCATAATCGCATTTCCCAAATCAATAAAATGGTGGAAATGTGACACGAGTTTCAACAACACTGGTCTAGCAATGAGGCGTGAGATAAATGACGATTTGTTAGACTAACAAAAGTCAAAGAAGATGGTTTTATAACGCATATTTCTGATCAAATGCATCATAATACTGATGATACTGTTTCAGTGTTCCTCTAACTTATACTGAAAGGGGGATTGACCGCATCTCCAACAACTTCAGGTTTTACGATTAAAACTTTGTAAAATATTTTTTTTTTTTTAAATCAAATTGCAAGTTTAGTCTCATAGAATCTAATCTTTTTTTTCCTTCTTATCTTCCAACTTTATAGTCATAAAATTCTGACTTAGAGAATAAGGTTTCTGATTGGCATTGTCAACAGTCAACTAAACAGTGGTTGTAACATTATGTTATATATTATCACTTTAATTTGTAAAATATATTATTACTTTATTGTTGAAAAATGTTAATTCTTTGGTTTTATTTTTTATACGCTTATGACATTTTAAAGACAAAATTTCACTCTATTTTTATAGTTGTCATGTGTTGCTGCCACCACTCTGTTCTTTGCGTGGCGGGACCTATATTTAGAGGTCTTGGAGTAGAGACACCTGTTGCACACCTGTACTCAGTTTACCATCAGGCCTATTTACAGTATAACCAGACTCTGCAGAACGATTGTTTTCCTGCTCAGGTCGCCTACTCTGCGTTTCCAGCTCTAGTTTTTTTTCCTGTTTCTATTTTCCTGCTTAGTGAGTACTTCTATTTAGATTTTTCCTCTACAAACGTCTTATTTCTATGTGTTTTCAGGTTTTTTAGTTCTCCATTTAATTTAGTGTAGCTTTGACTTGTTTGATTGGGAAGAATGGCCGCCCGGATCTGAACCCGAGTGGTGTTTTTTTATTGGACTTTTGTTCTCGTCACAGATTGTCCAGAACAAACACCATGTTCAAACATAAGGGTGTCCATATGTGCACTTGGCACCAGGACACCCTAGGCCGCAGTTCCATGATCGAATTTGTAGTTGTGTCATCGGATTTGCGGTCTCATGTTTAGGACACTCAGGGGAAGAGAGGGGCGGAGCTTTCTACCGATCACCACTTGGTGGTGAGTTGGCTGCGATGGTGGGGGAGGATGCTGGACAGACCTGGCAGGCCCAAACGCATTGTGAGGGTCTGCTGGGAACCTCTAGCAGAATCTCCTGTCAGAGAGAGTTTCAATTCCCACCTACGGAAGAACTTTGAACATGTCACAAGGGAGGTGCTGGACATTGAGTCTGAGTGGACCATGTTTTGTACCTCGAGGCGGCTGATTGGAGCTGTGGCCACAAGGTGGTTGGTGCCTTTTGTGGCAGTAATCCTAAAAACCCGCGGTGAGGGATGCCGTCAAGCTGAAGAAAGAGTCCTTTCGGGTCCTTTTGGCTCATGGTTTGCGGCCAGGTACCGATAGGCCAAGCGGTGTGCGGAGGTACAAATTCCGACATGTGAAGAGTTCCGTAAAGCCATGGAAAATGACTTCCGGATGGCTTCGAAGCGATTCTGGACCACCATCCACCGCCTGAGAAAGGGGAAGCAGTGCACTGTCAACACCGTTTATGGTGAGGATGGTGTTCTGCTGACCTCGACTGCGGCTGTTGTGGATCGGTGGATGGAATACTTCTAAGACCTCCTCAATCCAACCTGCACGTCTTTCTAGGAAGCAGTGGTGGGCTCTCCTATTTCTGGGGCTGAGGTTGCCGAGGTAGTTAAAAAGCTTCTCGGTGGCAAGGAGTGGATGAGATCCGGAGTTCCTTAAGGCCCTGGATGCTGTAGGGCTGTCTTGGTTGACAAGACTCTTTAACATTGCATGGACATCGGGGGCGGTACCTCTGGATTGGCAGACCGGGGTGGTGGTTCCTCTCTTTAAGAAGGGGAACCGGAGGGTGTGTTCCAACTATCGTGGGATCACACTCCTCAGCCTTCCCGGTAAGGTCTATTCAGGTGTACTGAAGAGGATGCTATGCCGGGTAGTCGAATCTCGGATTCAGGAGGAACAGTGTGGTTTTCGTCCTGGTCGTGGAACTGTGGACCAGCTCTATACTCTCGGCAGGGTCCTTGAGGGTTCATGGGAGTTTGCCCAACCAGTCTACATGTGCTTTGTGGATTTGGAGAAGGCATTCGACCGTGTGGGGAGTACTCAGAATATGGGGTATCGGACTGTCTGATTGTGGCGGTGCGCTCCCTGTATGATCAGTGTCAGCATTGCCGGCAGTAAGTCGGACCCCTTTCCAGTGAGGGTTAGGCTCTGCCAAAGCTGCCCTTTGTCACCAATTCTGTTCATAACTTTTATGGACAGAATTTCTAGGCGCAGTCAGGGCGTTGAGGGGATCCTGTTTGGTGGCTGCAGGATTATGTCTCTGCTTTTTGCAGATGATGTGGTCCTGATGGCTTCAACTGGTCAGGATCTTCAGCTCTCACTGGATCGGTTTGCAGTCGAGTGTGAAACGCCTGGGATGAGAATCAGCACCTCCAAGTCCAAGTCCATGGTTTTCGCCCGGAAAAGGGTGGAGCCATCTCCGGGGTGGGGAAGAGATCTTGCCCCATGTGGAGGAGTTCAAGTACCTCGAAGTTTTGTTCATGAGTGAGGGAAGAGTGGATCGTGAGATCGACAAGCAGATCGGTGCGGCGTCTTCAATAATGCGGACGCTGTATCGATCCGTTGTGGTGAAGAATAATTTACAGGTCGATCTATGTTCCCATCCTCACCTATGGTCATGAGCTTTGGGTTATGACCAAAAGGACAAGATCACGAGTACAAGCGGACGAAATTAGTTTCCTCCGCCGGGTGGCGGGGCTCTCCCTTAGGGATAGGGTGAGGAGCTCTGTCTGTCTGGAGCTCAAAGTAAGCCGCTGCTCCTCCACATCGAGAGGAGTCAGATGGTACGGGCATCTGGTCAGTATGCCACCCGAACGCCTCCCTTGGGAGGTGCTCAGGGCATGTCCGACCAGTAGGAGGCCACGGGGAAGACGCAGGACACGTTGGGAAGACTATGTCTCCCGGCTGGCCTGGGATCGCCTCTGGAACCCCCTGAGAGGAGCTGGACAAAGTGGCTGGGGAGAGGGAAGTCTGGACTTCCCTGCTTAGGCTGTTGCCCCCGCGACCCGCGACCCGCCCTCGGATAAGCGGAAGAAGATGGATGGATGGATGGATGGATTGTCTTGTTTCAATGTGTTATGGTTTGCTACTTTGTTCCAGTGACCTTTTGTCACTCTCTGTTTATGTTCTACTTTTTTCCAACTTGTATCGACACAGGTTGCAGCTTTTTATTTTGTGACATTCGTTTTTTGTCACGGTCTGCATTGGTTTCATCGCCTTGTGACATTTCGGCCAGAAAAAAGCCAAAGCAGATTTTTTTCATAAAGCAAAACTATGAGAACATGAGCCATCTTTGTTTATTTCCAGCGGATTAATTACGCAAAATGTTTAATATCTTTTCTTATTGTGCTACTGTTGAGCTCAGAGCGGACATTATACACACCACGTCCTGTTCCCTCTCTTATGCCAAATCTACACACATACATATGCACAGTGCATAAACTCCCTTGTGTATGTCAATAAACACCCTCATCATGGTTTTCTTAGTCTTTTTAATCAACCCTCACACTCACACAAACGCATGGCAAGCTCACTTAAGAAAATGTTATTAAAAGGTTGGAGGCGAGATGGATGTTGCGTTGATTGCTGTTGATGAGCAGAGCATGACTAATGCTGAAAAAGGCAGACTGTGCTAGAAAAATCATGAGTTTGCCGCTGGAAAACATTAGACGCTTTTGTCAATTCTTGTATTTAAGCAGTTTGTGTGTTTTTTCATGCACATGACTCCCTTTATGAGTGCTGCTTTACTGTATGTATGCTTACTGTACATGCAGTTGAGTGGCAGTTACCTATCCATCTAATTTGTCATTTTTTGTGCATTGATATTTTGCTGTTTACTCTTCACGTGTGGGAGTCTGTGACCTTTCCATGATGGCCTGGCTAAATAAAGACGCAACCTTTCTTGGAAGTCTCTCGCTGCACAAGTTGTCCCTTTTTTATTCTGCTTTGAGCAACCAATGCAACAATTGTGGATTTTCTGTTTATTCCGTAAACTGCATGGTTTTATTCAGATGATTCCACCCAGATCACAGTTCTGATCATATCTGGGATTGTATAACATTTGTTTGTCACCAATGCATCACAGGGAAAATTCTGTTTGACCACAGGAGAGTAAAATAGTGGTTATAGTTCAGCGATGAGAAGGCCATCACAGGGTATTTGTCACAATTCAGCTTTAATAAGGACAAGCTATAAAGAAAAAGGATTTGGTGTATGTTTGGTTTGTTCAAGTTCATTCTAGTTCAAGTTGATTTTTGTATGACAATATTTATTTCACCTGTTTGTGTAGGCCGATTCGTGAATTTGCTCTTTACCATTCAGTACAAACGCACCGTTTATGCAGCAGCTTACCTCCCACAGTCATGATTAGATTTTGTCAAATGATGATGGAAGGAGAACCCACGGTTCAGGCAATTATGGTACTTTTCACAAATATTTGAAGCTGTCAAATATCAAGCAAAAAGTTATTTTGACTGTGAAATGGTTTCACTTCGATGCAAATTAGTTTTGTTCTTCCTCTGATGATGTGCTGCTGTGACAGAGTACACCATCATCAATACAATAAAGCCAGCAGAAGCACGTAATATCACTACTTGTCATCAGTCTAATATACAAACCCCGTTTCCATATGAGTTGGGAAATTGTGTTAGATGTAAATATAAACGGAATACAATGATTTGCAAATCCTTTTCAACCCATGTTCAATTGAATGCACTACAAAGACAAGATATTTGATGTTCAAACTCATAAACTTTATTTATTTTTTGCAAATAATAATTAACTTAGAATTTCATTGCTGCAACACGTGCCAAAGTAGTTGGGAAAGGGCATGTTCACCACTGTGTTACATGGCCGTTCCTTTGAACAACACTCAGTAAACGTTTGGGAACTGAGGAGACACATTTTTGAAGCTTCTCAGGTGGAATTCTTTCCCATTCTTGCTTGATGTACAGCTTAAGTTGTTCAAAAGTCCGGGGTCGCCGTTGTGGTATTTTAGGCTTCATAATGCGCCACACATTTTCAATGGGAGACAGGTCTGGACTACAAGCAGGCCAGTCTAGAACCCGCACTCTTTTACTATGAAGCCACGTTGATGTAACACATGGCTTGGCATTGTCTTGTTGAAATAAGCAGGGGAGTCCATGGTAACGTTACTTGGATGGCAACATATGTTGCTCCAAAACCTGTATGTACCTTTCAGCATTAATAGCGCCTTCACAGATGTGTAAGTTACCCATGTCTTGGGCACTAATGCACCCCCATACCATCACAGATGCTGGCTTTTACACTTTGCACCTATAACAATCCGGATGGTTCTTTTCCTCTTTCGTTCGGAGGACACGACGTCCACAGTTTCCAAAAACAATTTGAAATGTGGACTCGTCAGACCACAGAAAAACTTTTCCACTTTGTATCAGTCCATCTTAGATGAGCTCAGGCCCAGCGAAGCCGACGGCGTTTCTGGGTGTTGTTGATAAACGGTTTTCGCCTTGCATAGGAGAGTTTTAACCTGCACTTACAGATGTAGCGACCAACTGTAGTTACTGACAGTGGGTTTCTGAAGTGTTCCTGAGCCCATGTGGTGATATCCTTTACACACTGATGTCTCTTGTTGATGCAGTACTGCCTGAGGGATCGAAGGTCACGAGCTTAGCTGCTTACGTGCAGTGATTTGTCCAGATTCTCTGAACCCTTTGTTGATATTACGGAACGTAGATGGTGAAATCCCTAAATTCCTTGCAATAGCTGGTTTAGAAAGGTTAAACTGTTCAACATTTTGCTTACACATTTGTTGACAAAGTGGTGACCCTCGCCCCATCCTTGTTTGTGAATGACTGAGCATTTCATGGAATCTACTTTTATACCCAATCATGGCACCCACCTGTTCCCAATTTGCCTGTTCACCTGTGGGATGTTCCAAATAAGTATTGATGAGCATTCATCAACTTTATCAGTATTTATTGCCACCATTCCCAACTTCTTTGTCATGTGTTGCTGGCATCAAATTCTAAAGTTAATGATTATTTGCAAAAAAAAATGTTTTTCAGTTTGAACATCAAATATGTTGTCTTTGTAGCATATTCAACTGAATATGGGTTGATAATGATTTGCAAATCATTGTATTCCATTTATATTTACATCGAACACAATTTCCCAACTCATATGGAAACAGGGTTTGCAACTCATATTACCAGTTCCTGTAACTGTATTACTTTCTCTGAAGAGTAACGTGTTACACTACTTCTGCTTCTCAGGTATTATATATTAATGACCATAAACAAGACAATAGGGATGTAGTGATTAAAGGCCTACTGAAATGCGATTTTCTTATTTAAAGGGTCCATTCTATGTGTCATACTTGATCATTTCGCAATATTGCCATATTTTTGCTGAAAGGATTTAGTAGACAACATTGACGATAAAGTTTGCAACTTTTGGTCGCTGATAAAAAAGCCTTGTCTGTACCAGAAGTAGCAGACGAAGTAGCAGACGGTTTTACAATAATTAAAATCTGTAATAACCATTTATCATTACACTGTTAAAGGTCTACTGAAACCCACTACTACCGACCACGCAGTCTGATAGTTTATATATCAATGACACCGCTTCCCACCTACAGCTTTTTTCTTTGCTGTCTCCATTGTTCATTGAACAAATTGCAAAAGATTCACCAACACAGATGTCCAGAATACTGTGGAATTTTGCGAAGAAAACAGACGACTTAATAGCTGGCCACCATGCTGTCCCAAAATGTCCTCTACAATCCGTGACGTCACGCGCAGGCGTCATCATACCGAGACGTTTTCAGCAGGATATTTCGCGCGAAATTTAAAATTGCACTTTAGTAAGCTAACCCGGCCGTATTGGTATGTGTTGCAATGTTAAGATTTCATCATTCACTCAATCCCACAGCCCAAAGTATCGTTCACCTCCCCAAAGTTCATACAGCACATATATTTCCCCAAAGTCCCCAAAGTTACGTACGTGACATGCACATAGCGGCACGCACGTACAGGCAAGCGATCAAATGTTTGGAAGCCGCAGCTGCATGCGTACTCACGGTACCGTGTCTGCGCATCCAACTCAAAGTCCTCCTGTTAAGAGTCTCTGTTATCCCAGTTCTCCACAAGCTTGACTGTCATCTTCCGGGAATGTAAACAATGAAACACCGGCTGTGTTATCCGGCACAACAGTCAGGGGGTGCATTCTACGGCGGGGGTGCGTTATCCGGCACAACACCTGCCGCAATTAGTTGTGCAGGTGTTTGAGTTGTATTGGCGGGTTATATGGACGGGAGGAGGGAGGTGTTTGTTATGCGGGATTAATTTGTGGCATATTAAATATAAGCCTGGTTGTGTTGTGGCTAATAGAGTATATATATGTCTTGTGTTTATTTACTGTTTTAGTCATTCCCAGCTGAATATCAGGTCCCACCTGTCTCTCACAGCATCTTCCCTATCTGAAATCGCTCCCACTGCCCTCTAGTCCTTCACTCTCACTTTCCTCATCCACAAATCTTTCATCCTCGCTCAAATTAATGGGGAAATTGTTGCTTTCTCGGTCCGAATCGCTCTCGCTGCTGGTGGCCATGATTGTAAACAATGTGCAGCTGTGAGGAGCTCCACAACCTGTGAGGTCACGCTACTCGTCTGCTACTTCCGGTACAGGCAAGGCTTTTTTATCAGCGACCAAAAGTTGCGAACTTTATCGTCGAAGTTCTCTACTAAATCCTTTCAGCAAAAATATGGCAATATCGCGAAATGATCAAGTATGACACATAGAATGGACCTGCTATCCCCGTTTAAATAAGAAAATCGCATTTCAGTAGGCCTTTAAGTAGGCCTTTAAGTCAGAGTAATAAATAAATATAACAGTACTAATGTTAAGGCAAATATGAGTAATAGATTGTCCTGTTATGTCCACCTTCGTTACTTTGAGCAAATCGGTCCAATTCTGCGAGAAAATCCTTCTTCTTTAAGGTATAAGGAGCTATGCCGTCACTTTCGACTATTTTCTGGCAATATCTGTTCTGAAAGTTTGGTTCTGAACTCTCGTAATATTCGGAATACTTGCTCACACATCGCTCTTCTTTGGTGGCCATGTTGGAATGTTTGCCCTCTATCTGAAAACCGTAAGTGGTTGTGCTTTCCAGAACGTCACGCAATTGCAACCCAGCAATTCAGTGCCCTTTGGTAGGCAATGGCACAAAAGTGGTTAACTGCTCAAAACCGGTTTGCAACTAGCTAGCAGAGTTAGCTATACACTATAGTGCTAAACTCTTAAGTCACTAGAACATTAGTCTTGTTGTCTGAACCATATCACATTTGAATTCTAAGATGTTAACTTACTAAACAATTGTATTTGAGTTCATTCATAATGGTACTAACCTGAAAAACAGAGGTAAGGTTTGAGGAGAGTGACGACAGAAACAAGCTTGTTGCTTCCCAAGTTCTCTCAGATGGGAAGGGGGAAGAAGTACTCGCATGTAGCTAAGTATTCACAGCCTTTGTACAATACTTTATTGATGCACTTTTGGCAGCAATACAGCCTCAAGTCTTTTTGACTACGATACCACAAGCTTTTGGCCCAGCTTACTCAGATTGGATGGGCAGTGTTTTTCATCCAGGATGTCTCTATAAAATTGCTGCATTCATATTAGTCTAGTCAGGAAGGTGACCAAGAACCCGACGGTCACTCTGTCAGAGCTACAGCATTCCACTGTGGAGAGAGGAGAACCTTCCAGAAGGACAACCATTTCTACAGCAATCCACCAATCTGGTCTGTGTAGTATAGTGGCCAGACAGAAGGTTTTCCAAAATGCACCTGAAAAACTCCCAAATCTTGGGAAACAAAATGTTCTGGTCTGATGAGACAAATGCCCCGTTTACACTGCACTCCAAATCTGATTTTTTTTGCCCTTAAGTGACACAGATTAATTTTAATTTTAATTTTTTTGCCAGTCTGAATGTTTCAAAGAGCTTAAAATCTGATCTTTTCGCATCAAATTTTGGCCATATCAGGAGGTAGTCCAAATCCAATTGGAATCTGATCTTTTCAAATGTGACTATAGTCTAAATCAGGGGTAGGGAACCTATGGCTCTAGAGCCAGATGCGGCTCTTTTGATGACTGCATCTGGCTCTCAGATCAATCTTAGCTGACACTGCTTAACACGATAAGTAATGATGGTAATCACAGTGTTAAAAATAACCACGTATCAACCAGACTACAAAGCCATCAGAAAAACCATGCAGCACCAGAAGTCGCATTAATGGTAAGAAGTATTTCATTTATTATTGGTTAGCTTCAGAACAACATTGTTATTAAAAAGAATAAGAGACTCATTATACTCTAAAAATGTTATTCTTACTTAAAAATGCACGCATTTAGTTGTGTTCATTGTTAAAAAATATTATACGGCTCTCACGGAAATACATTTTAAAATATTTGGCTTTCATGGCTCTCTCAGCCAAAAAGGCTCCCAACCCCTGGTCTAAATGAAAAGGCGACCTGAATGCGACCGGAATGCAACTTTTGCGTCATCTTTGGGCAAGCGACGTCATTCATGCAGCCCGCCAGCGGAAGTGGATACTTCATCACAACATCCGGTTTTGGTGAGCAAAGTCTTTTTTTGGCGGCCAAATTTTCAGTGCATCACTAGTCAATTGTGCGCAAATAATCAACTATATGTAATATATGAATATATATTTTGATTACGTAGAAATAGCGATAGTTGAAGGACCGGAATTGACGCTGTGGCGTGTTTGCTTACATGCTACGGACATTGCGTAAGTTGTTTACGTAAGTGAGTTGAAAATAAAGCTAACTTAGATCTATGCTGATGTCCGTGCCTCCTCTACTTGACAGTCATAAAAAGATTAGAACTTTCCCAAATATACTACACTACTGTATGTATATCTATTTGCTTTAATTTATTTTCATGTTAAAAATAAAAACAATAATTTTTAAGGTGTGGCGACTTGTTTTATTTTGTAGTAGTAGTAGCGACTTCCTTGTTCATTTAGGGATTCGGTCAACTTCCTTTGCTTTCACTTTATTTAATTGTGCATGCAAGTGACATTGAGGCCACATTGGGGACTGTGCATGTTTATACTGGAGCCTGATAAAGATCACATTTTACATGGAGTGTACACAGTCAGCTGGAAAACAATCCAAATTCAAAGGTTACCAGGAAGCCGATGGTCATTCTCTCAGAGCTACAGCATTCCTCTGCGAAGAGGGGATAACCTTCCAGACGGACAACCATATGTGCAGCAAACCACTAATCAGATCTGTATTGAGTGGCCAGACGGAAGCCAATTTTTTGTCAAAAGCTTGCCAAAATGCACCTGAAAGACTCTCAGACAATGAGAAACAAAATTCTCTGGTCTGATGAAACAAGATTGACCTCTTCTTCCAAGCGTCATGTTTGGAGGCCAATACCATCCTTATAGTGAAACTTGGTGGTGGCAGCATCATGCTTGCTTTGGGGAGGTTTTTCAGCGTCAGGAAGTGAGAGACTCATCAGGATAGAGGGAAAGATGAATGCAGCAATGCACAGAGACATCCTGGATGAATATCAACGTTTCCTATCCAACTTGATGGAGCTTGAGAGGTACTGCAAAGAGGAATGGGTGAAACTGCCCAAAGGAAAGGTGAGCAGTATAATGTATACATCACAGCATCAATTCCGGTCCTTCAACTATCGCTATTTCTTCTATTTTTTTAGTTTTTTATTTTAAATAAATTTGCGATTTAAAAAAAAAACATTTTCACATTGTCATTATGAGGTATATTGTCTATAGAATTTTGAGGACAAAAATTAATTAATTTTATTTTGGAGTAAGGCTGTAACAACATAATGTGGAAAAGGTGAAGCGCTATTGTTACTTTCCGGATGCACCAAAAATGGGACCTATGGGCAACTCCGCCAATACACATTAGTTTAGTTAATCATTTCTTTTTACATGAACATAGATGGAAACCAGTTACATCATACTTAATGTATGAAAAGTGATTGCATTAAAACAAGTGACAGGCCGTGCGTTTCCCACCTAGGCCTTCAGTGATGTCCGACTTCAATGATTACCTCTCAAAATACCATCATTTGTGTCACCACATGACCATTGCTGGAGAAATACTATCCAGAAACACATTTATGCCCTACTGGGTATTGTACAAAATGAGTCATTTTCTGCCGCATTTAAAAATCAATAAACCCGCATCAGCAATTAAAACATATTTTATGTTGTACTGTCAAAATTGAAATTGCAAAAAACATATTAAACATGAAAAAATAAAGAAATAAAAAATCTGAACTCACATTTCATCGCCGGGACAGCTGAGCTAGCTTCCGGGGTTGGCCGACATTGTCTCACAAGATGTAGTTTCTCTTTAAATATCCTTCTTGAAAATGGCCTTGCAAATATATGTGTTGTCTTGTCTAATCATAAAAGATGCAGACGAGGCGTGTTGGCTGAGTTCTTAAAGTTTACTCCACAGCGTGCTCATCAATAACATCCAGCTGCCGGCATGTCTACATTCAACAACTTAAACAGGGTGACTGCGCATGCTCTTCACTACTGTGGCATGCTGGGTAATGGCGTTCTTATCTCACCTAGCTCATAACATCACAATATATATCTGCCTTAGGCCAGCTAGAAGGCCTTACTGACAACAACTTGTTATCTGATTGGCTATGGCAACTGTCTGTCAAATGTTTGTGTCCGTTCACTTACAGTGCACGGACGCCTGCACTGTTGATTCTGAAGGCCTCTGGCAGATTTGGTACAGCATGGCAACATAAGATAGCTGAATTCTGGTTGGGTAAAAACTCTATAACTTAAAAACAACAAGGAGCATAATATGACATGAAGAGAATATGAATACTTTTAGATATTTAGTAGAGATGTCCGATAATATCGGCCTGCCAATATTATCGGCCGATAAATGCTTTAAAATGTAATATCGGAAATTGTCGGTATCGTTTTTTAAATTATCAGTATCGTTTTTGTTGTTGTTGTTGTTGTATTAAATCAACATAAAAAACACAAGATACACTTACAATTAATACACCAACCCAAAAAACCTTCCTCCCCCATTTACACTCATTCACACAAAAGGGTTGTTTCTTTCTGTTATTAATATTCTGGTTCCTACATTATATATCAATATATATCAATACAGTCTGCAAGGGATACAGTCCGTAAGCACACATGATTGTGCGTGCTGCTGGTCCACTAATAGTACTAACCTTTAACAGTTAATTTTACTCATTTTCATTAATTACTAGTTTCTATGTAACTGTTTTTATATTGTTTTACTTTCTTTTTTATTCAAGAATTTTTTTTAAATTTATTTATCTTATTTTTTTATTTTTTATTTTTTTTAAAAGGACCTTATCTTCACCATACCTGGTTGTCCAAATTAGGCGTAATAACGTGTTAATTCCACGACTGTATATATCGGTTGATATCGGTATTGGTTGATATCGGTATCGGTAATTAAGGATTTGGTCAATATCGGAATATCGGATATCGGCAAAAAAACATTATCGGACATCCCTAATATTTAGGGAAAGTAAATAAAACATTACTTTTATCTTTAATTATGATCATGATTTCTGGTTATGTTAGGCCAGCAGAGAAGGCCTTGCTGGCCCTGACGGCACACCACTGATTAAAACATATATGACACGTACATGTAATCACATTGTGAAGGCATCACATTTGCGCTGCTGAAATTGTAGCACGTATAATAGTACTCAAAATGTATTTATGAAGGAACTGTCACAAGCTACAAGCTAAAAAAAACTGTTAGAATAAGTGAAAGACACAATGATAAAATACTAAGGTGAAATATTTAAAGGGGTTATTAAGACTTGTTAACTCCTAAGGGTTCTATGTGTTATTTGCATACAAATATTGTATTGGATGTTGTTATCTCAAAACAACATACTGTACTGTAAAGTTCACATTTGAATGACAATAAAAGGAAGTCTCAGTCTAAGTATAAGTTATACAATATGTTGTTTTGAGATAAAAACCCAAGCGATAAGTTTTGTTGCCAACAGCAAATAAGATACCAATACTGAGCGCAAACATTTGTTTATATCCTGGCACACAAGAGCGGTCAGAGCGTTTGAAATCATAATTGCGTGGTATTTTTAATGCACGTTCTCTCGTCTCATTTCTAAATTTTGCCTGTTCCGTTTTTTTTTTGTGAACAGCCAGATTACAGGGTAAATGAATATCATCCATAATCACACTTTTTTTTTAAATTTAAAAAACAATTGCCTCTTGATGAAAAATGTGTGTTTGCTACACATGAGTAGGAATGTAGTGGATGCTGTAGTGTATCGTGTGTGTGCGTGTGTGTGTGTGACGGCTAATGAGAGCTTGTCATGCTTGCTGGGCTCCCTCCATCCTCTCCAGGGGCTCTAGTGCCACACACCTGCCCTGTTTTATATTCCTGCCAAGGCAGGCATGAGAGTCAGCAGCTTAGGGACACGGCGTCTGCATGAATATACAACAGTGTAAACACACGGTCTAACTTGTCATCAATAACTTATCTGTCCATGTTCTTCAAAATCACACCAAAGACACGAATATGGAAACCAGGTGAAAAACAGAGATTTGAATCTGTTTTGAGGTAAAAATCCCCAAACTGTCCAACATCCATGCCAATCCAGTGTAGGAGCTCCATTTATCAAGCTGTCACGGGACCTCTGCATGTGTGTGTTTAATGACTTGAATAGACTGTAACACATCTGACGCCAGGCCATGATATTTTCCAACATACTTTAACTACTTGTAGTGGTTCACTTCGGAGATTCTCAAACCGTGGGAGGTGTACCACTTGTGGTACGCGGACTCCATCTAGTGGCACGCCTAACATTTATTTATTTTTTTAAGTACAGTGTTTTATTTTCCCATATTCAAAGACAGTATTACTGTAAAACTGTGTGTAATGTTATAGTGTCCAAAATATTAAATATACATGTTGCCTTGTTTTTAATGAATATTTAGGCCAACTACACTTAGGAGGAAGTACGGCGCCAGCTGAGCCGCTGCAAGCCAGGCAAGGCACCAAGACCCGATGGCATTCCAGCCAGGGTGATCAGGGACTGTGCCATAGAGCTCTCCCCTATCCTACACTCACTCTTCTGTCAATGCTACTGGACTGCAACAATACCTACACTGTGGAAAACTGCAACCATTATCCCAGTACCGAAAAAATCCAGACCCTCAGAACTCGCCCCATAGCCCTCACATCCATAATTATGAAGTGCCTGGAGAAACTGCTGCTTTACATCATCCTTCCAGTTGTCACCCCACACCTGGACCCCCTCCAATTTGCCTACAGGGCCAGGAGGGGCACAGAGGATGCTGTGGCCTGCCTGCTGCATCTCCTCCTCCAGCATCTGGACTCCACAGCCAACTTTGCCAGGATCCTCTTCGTGGACTTCAGCTCCGCTTTCAACTCCCGACAGAAGCATCTACTGATCCGAAAACTACACCAGCTCAACATCCCCCCCTCAGCTGATCCACCTCACCCACAACTTCCTCACCGACCGACTGCAAGCAGTAAGGATGGGCTTACCATCAACACCGGGGTCCCACAGGGATGTGTGTTGAGCTCTTTCCTGTACACACTCTACACCAATGACTGCCGTAGCATCTCACCCACCACAACATACTTAAAATACTCAGACGATACAGCCATTCTCGCACTCCTCTCCATCCTGGACTATCATAACACAGTCAAACATTTCACAGAGTCATGCACAGACAGTTATCTGGAAATCAATGTCAATAAAACAAAAGAAATATGGTTCAACCCCCCTCACCTCAGAACCCCATCATCATAAACACACAAACAGTTAAAACAGTTGACACTTTTAAATACCTGGGTGTAACCTTGGACAATAAACTCACCCTTGATCAGCACACCACGGACATTCAAAAAAGAAGTCAACAAAGACTGTCAGCCATCCGAAAACTTAAAGGACTATACGTTGCACCTCATCTCCTGTTATTACTTTACCAAAGCATTGTTCAACCCATCCTTCTGTACTGTTCCACATGTTTTTTCACCATGCTTTCTGTAACCAACCGGACCAAACTCACACGCATTACAAACATAGCAGCTAAAATCATCAGCCTACCCACTCCCAACATTTCAGATTTAAACCACAGGTCCATCACTCGACTGGCAAAAACGATAGTCCAGGATATCTGTCACCCACTACACCAATACATAATCCCACTACCATCAGGGCGCAGGTACAGAACCATCAAATTCCGGAGGGCCCGCCTCAGGAAAAGCCTTATCCCTGCAGCTATAGCCGCCCTTAACAGCAGGCCTGGCCGACCTGTCTGACAAGCCTATAAATGTATTGGTCATGTAGGATGTATTTTTGTTATTTTTGTTTTGTGATGTGTAATGTCTATTGTTTAAATGTACGGCAGTGAAAATGAATTTCCCCAACGGGGACCAATAAATCTAAATCTAAATCTAAATCTACACTACTAAGGTTAGTCTGTATGGTGGTACTTGGTGAGAAGCACTGGGTTAGTATATTTAACATGCTATACAAAGTTGTATTGGAAGTACATCACGTGTTTACAATTGCACTATTCAGCATGTCCGAATAAGAGTAGTAACCATTTCTACCCTTTCCACATGTCTCAGAAATTGCTGATAGTTTGGAGATATCTTATCCAGTAATTTACAAAACCCAAAACCAGTGAAGTTGGCACGTTGTGAAAATCGTAAATAAAAACAGAATACAATGATTTGCAAATCCTTTTCAACTTATATTCAATTGAATATACTGCAAAGACAACATATTTAATGTTTGAACTGAGAAACTATTTTTTTTGTGCAAATAATCATTGACTTAGAATTTAATGGCAACAACACATCGCAAAAAAGTTGGCACAGGGGCATTTTTACCACTGTGTTACATGGGCTTTCCTTTTAATCTATATTGCTGGATAAGATATCTCCAACCTATTAGCAATTTCTGAGACATGTGGAAAGGGTAGAAATGGTTCCTACTCTTATTCGGACATGTGGTGTACTTCCAATACAACTTTGGAACATCCCACATGTGAAAAGGCTAATTGGAAACAGGTGGGTGCCATCATTGGGGGGGAAAGCAGCTTCCATGAAATGCTCAGTTATTCACAAACAAGGATGGGGTGATGGTCACCACTTTGTGAACAAATGCGTGAGCAAATTGTCCAACAGTTTAAGAACAACATTTCTCAACGAGCTTTTGCAAGGAATTTAGGGATTTCACCATCAGCAAATGATGGTGAAATCCCTAATCCCTGTTTATCATCATTAAGATCTTCTTCTACGTGTGATGGTATCGCTCATGACTGAGCGATACCATCACACCCACTTGGGTGTGACGGTATCGCACCCAAGCAACCTTTTGGTTCAGATTATCTGAACCAAAAGGTTCAGATAATCTGGAGAAATCACTGCACATAAGCGATGATATTACGGACCTTTGATCCCTCAGGCGGTACTGCATCAAAAAGCAGTGTGTAAGGGATATCACCACATGGGCTCAGGAACACTTCAGAAAACCACTGTCAGTAACTACAGTTGGTCGCTACATCTGTAAGTGCAAGTTAAAACTCTCCTATGCAAAGCGAAAGCCATTTATCAACAACACTCAGAATCGCTGCCGGCTTTGCTGGGTCCGAGCTCATCTAAGATGGACTCATGCAAAGTGTAAAAGTGTTCTGTGGTCTGTTGAGTCCACATTTCAACTAGTTTTTGGAAATTGTGGACATTGTAACCTCAGGAACAAAGAAGAAAATAACCATCCGGACTGTTATAGGCGCAAAGTTGAAAAGCCAGCATCTGTGATGGTATGGGGTGTATTAGTGCCCAAGACATGGGTAACTTACACATCTGTGAAGGCACCGTTAATGCTGAAAGGTACATACAGGTTTTGGAGTAACATAAGTTGCCATCCAAGCAACGTTATCATGGACGCCTCTGCTTATTTCAGCAAGACAATGCCAAGCCATGTGTTGCAACAGAGTGGCTTTGTAGTAAAAGAGTTCGGGTACTAGACTGGCCTGCCTGTAGTCCAGACCTGTCTCCCATTGAAAATGTGTGGCGCAATATTAAGCCTAAAATACGACAACAGAGACCCCGTACTGTTGAACAATTTAAGCTGTACATCAAGCAAGAATGGGAAGTAATTCCACCTGAAAAGCTTCAAAAATGTGTCTCCTCAGTTCCCAAACATTTACTGATATAGTCACGAATAACTACAGGAAAGGATATGATAAACTATACCTTATTGAATCGTGACAAAAAAAATTAAATCATTTGGAGAAATGTTGTAGACTCCATTTGATGGCGTTAGCATCAAGTTGCTGCAGAGGCCTACTTGCCACGTCCACTGAGACACATTCAAACACAAAGTGTCCACAAATTGTCACAAATTGGCTGCACCTTACTTTTGAGAGCCTTGACCATTTATCCACTGGTGACGCTACATCAGGAGATGATATACTAGCTTTTATTGAATATAGAGTAAATTGTGAACTGGATGCATACAGTATAAATCAACATGTTTTTTTTGTCTGTCCGAGCTGCTTCTCTGTTCTTGTTTGCCATTCAAACAGCCTATTGGGCTTGTATTGCATATGACAATTTTCTAACTGGCCTGGTTTTAGTCGAGCACAATGAACTTTCCCTAGCAACAGGTCACCAAACAAATGTGATGTAACCAGAAAAACTTAAAGAATCTGACAATTATGCTAAACATGAATTTAATTAATTTAATCAATATTGCTGTGTCTATTTTTTTTCTATTTAATTCCTCTTATTTTGTAACCTCTAAATTCAAATATAATGGAGGGAAAATAAACTATACAAATTATTTAATCTGAGTCTGACCTTTTAAAAATATTTAAAATACGTTTTTGTTTTTTAAACCTCAGGTCAAAAAATAGGTCAATTAAAATTACTGTAATAAATTATATATAAAATATAATTGTTCATTATTTTGGGGATGTTTTATGTTATAATAAATCAGTAATTATTTTAGTTGTCTGTGATGTCTATACCTGTACCATTGGAATTAGGGATGTCGGATAATGGCTTTTTTGCCGATATCCGATATTCCGATATTGTCCAACTCTTAATTACCGATACCGATATCAACCGATACCAATATATACAGTTGTGGAATTAACACATTATTATGCCTAATTTGGACAACCAGGTATGGTGAAGATAAGGTCCTTTTTAAAAAAATAAAATAAAATAAAATAAGATAAATAAATTAAAAACATTTTCTTGAATAAAAAAGAAAGTAAAACAATATAAAAACAGTTACATAGAAACTAGTAATTAATGAAAATGAGTAAAATTAACTGTTAAAGGTTAGTAGCGTGGCGCAGTGGAAGAGTGGCCGTGCGCAACCCGAGGGTCCCTGGTTCAATCCCCACCTCGTCATGTCCGTTGTGTCCTGAGCAAGACACTTCACCCTTGCTCCTGATGGCTGCTGGTTAGCGCCTTGCATGGCAGCTCCCGCCATCAGTGTGTGAATGTGTGTGTGAATGGGTAAATGTGGAAGTAGTGTCAAAGCGCTTTGAGTACCTTGAAGGTAGAAAAGCGCTATACAAGTACAACCCATTTATCATTTATTTACTATTAGAAACAACCCTTATGAGTGTGAATGAGTGTAAATGGGGGAGGTTTTTTTTTTGGGTTGGTGCACTAATTGTAAGTGTATCTTGAGTTTTTTTTATGTTCATTTAATTAAAAAACAAAAAAACAAAAAAAACAAAAAAAACGATACCGATAATAAAAAAACGATACCGATAATTTCCGATATTACATTTTAGAGCATTTATCGGCCATCGGATATCTCTAATTGGAATATATATTTTTGATTTGAAATGTACAATTTTGATATAGACAAGCGGCAGTGTTGGGACTAACGCGTTACAAAGTAGTTTCGGCGGTAACTAGTAATCTAATGCGTTATTTTTTGTATTCAGTAACTCAGTTACTGTTACTACATGATGCGTTACTGCGTTATTTTACGTTACTTTTTATGTAGTATAAAGTGTGTTTTATCGGAACGCTGCTGTGTCATCGTTCTGATTCTTCTTGTATCACAAGCCGGAGAAGAGAGACATGCGCTCTGTGTGTGAGTGTGGGGAGGGAGGAGAGGGGTGGGGGCTGTCTGATCATGGCGGAGCCAGAAGTCGAGTTTGCTAACATGGAGATATTTTCACTATTTTTCTTTTGTCGAGCACAAAGAAAATAACATTTTAGTTAAATGTAAATTGTGCTTTGGATCAAAAATCCCATCTACTGCCCAAAACAGCAATTCAAATCTGCTGAAACAAGCTACATAAGCAACATGCTTCGACGAAGCTAGTAAAGAGAGACAGAGACTCCAATGACACTTCACCTCCACCACCACCACTTAAGGATTAACTCTGCCTCTGCTCATCATTCAGCACTGAAGGTACACACACTCTGTCAATCAATGTTCCCTCTAATTGTTCATGTGTGTGAGCAAACGCAAAAACTCCCTGAGCATTCAGTGGAGCCCATGTGAGCAACATCAGACGTGCACACTGTGGCTACACCAGCAGCACACCTGTCCCAAACCTGACTAAATAACAAGTTCAATCTCCATCCATCCATCCATTTTTTACCGCTTGTCCCTTTCGGGGTCGCTGGAGCCTATCTCAGCTGCATTCGGGCGGAAGGCGGGGTACACCCTGGACAAGTCCCCACCCATCGCAGGGCCAATACAGATAGACAGACAACATTCCCTTATTATTATAATCAAATGACAGCAGTCATTTCCATTTCTAACATAAGTGTTTAGGCCCACTTACAATGACAAAAACAAAAAACATTGTTTTTCATGAACTGTGTACTTGTATTGTTTGTCTGGGTGGAGGTCCTGCTTTGGAAATAGTTTGTACCCCTTTCAGACATTGCATTTAGTTTCCATTAAAACATTCACATGTTGCACAATGAGATGTAAGCAGGGGCTCATGTGTACATTCCTGCAACTTCCTGTTTGTAAAAAATATATTTTTATTAGTATGTATTTAATATACTAACAGCATTTCATGATTAATATTTATAAATTAAGATTCCTAATAAATGACACTAGAATAAGCACACATTTGATTGGTAAATCATAGAGTAACGACCTGGAATTACACTTTATGTGTGGTGTTGGAGTTGTCCGACTTTTTGTGTGGCTGTAAACGCATCACTGGCTAAGTGCCATATGTGCATGTGTTGGCGCAAGTGAGAAAGAGCGAGCGGCTGCTGTTGATATAACAGTGATGTGTTTATGGCCGACAATAAAGAGTTTTGCTCAGTAAAGTGATGGATAGAATTCATGTCCTTAAAGCGTCTCGACAGACGTATTATTATATTTGAACAATGATGATGAAAACGGTTTTCTCTGTCGTGTCCGTGTCATGTCAAATTGTTATGCGCTTATTTTTTTATTTGATTTTGTGCGTGGCATACATTTGCCGTGCGCAGAGGACGCTTGAGCAGTGCGCAATTGCACAGACGCGCACCTTAGAGGGAACGTTGCTGTCAATTCTCTTATATACTCTTTCATTCTAGACTTCTAGAGTGTTTGATTATCACATCACTCTAAATGTATATACTATAAAGTTCACAAACATAAAGAGGGATCCTAGTGGGCCAGGCCATCCAATCTTTCCTTATCTCTAAACTAAAACTGGGGAAATGTGTAGTGTTCTGGGCTTCAGACATGATTTTGTGTCAGAATTACTTGAGGAAGAAAATGCCTGGTTAGGCTTTGTGTATGTAGTGTGTGCTTTCCTTGCTTTACAGCTATGTTGTTATTATGCTGTTTGTTACTTATGTACGTTATGTTGCAGCTATTTAAAATAGTTTTGTCAATTTGTTCTGGCCAGAAACAAATTGGCCTTTGTAACATATCTTTGTCTTTGTGTGTTGTATGTAGAGTACATTGCTTAGCAGAGTTCAGTGATGCAAATGCACGTCAAGTTGATCAACAGATTGTATTATTCTCCAGTGCAATAACAGTACTGAAATGAAGGCTAAAAGGGCATTAATGGGAGCTTTAAAAAAAAAAAGAAGAAAAAAAGAAGTAACTAAATAGTTACTTTTCACAGTAACGCATTACTTTTTGGTGTAAGTAACTGAGTTAGTAACTGAGTTACTTTTGAAATAAAGTAACTAGTAACTTTAACTAGTTACTGGTTTTCAGTAACTAACCCAACACTGACAAGGGGTAAGAAATAGATTAATGGCATCAAAAGTCGTATGAAAATTGGATTTTAATCCACTTTTATGATGACTTATTTGTTTCAGAGATGGTTAACGTTAAATAACATCATGTGGTTGGATTTGGACATTTCAACATATGTGAGAAGAAGTAGCTTTTGTTTAATCCTATCCCTTCTTTACCTGATAATTCATTCACAGCATAACTTTTACATGTTTACATTAAATTCACTTCCTGTGTGAAAGAAAGGAAGATGTTGGAAAAAATAAATACAACCCAATAATTAAAAAAAACATGCACATATGTAAAATATATACAGATATACGTACTGGTTTGAAAATGTAGACTTAATTGAACGTTTCATAATTGAGCCCTACATATACATAAAGTAATAACTTATTGGTTTTAGTCAATGTATGTTACGTAGTACAAAACCCAAAACCAGTGAAGTTGGCCCGTTGTGTAAATCGTAAATAAAAACAAAATACAATGATTTGCAAATCCTTTTCAACCTATATTCAATTGAATAGACTGCAAAGACAAGATACTTAACGTTCGAACTGGTAAACTTTGTTATTTTTTGCAAATATTAGCTCATTTGGAATTTGGTTTCAAAAAAGCTGGCACAAATGGCAAAAAAGACTGAGAAAGTTGAGGAATGCTCATCAAACACTTATTTGGAACATCCCACAGGCGAACAGGCTAATTGGGAACAGGTGGGTGCCATGATTGGGTATAAAAGCAGTCATTCACAAACAAGGATCATAGTTTATATACCTATTTGATTCACTTTTTGTTTAAGTTCTGTTTCAGCACCCCTGTTTTGTGTCTCCTTGGTTGCTATGGTTATTCATTGTGTTCACCTGCCTCTGATTAGTGTTTGGGACGTTCACCTGTTCCCAGGCACTAATCAGAGAGCTATTTATTCCATCCTGTCGCCTCACTCGGTCTGGTGCTTTTATTTGCTTACAAGCAACAAGCTACGTCGTTAACCCTTTGTATCCCCGAGCCAAGCTTTGCCATATGCTTTTCTTGTCAGCTATTCCGTTAGCTCCCCGTAGTGATGGGTCCGGCAACACCGATGCATCGGCGCATGCGTCGAGCTCATAGAGCAAAACCCTGTGTCGGTGCGCGTACCGCTTTTAGAAAGTCACGTGACCGATCATGAGCTGTTTTGGTCACGTGACCGATACGCGAACTGTGTCGCACTGACGCCTCCTCTGTGCCCTGTGAGCGGGTCTTTTCTACAGCCGGAGAAATAATAACTAAGAAGAGAAAGCGTCTAAAATTTGATACGTTGGAAAAACTGTTTTTTTTTAAAATAAAAATGTGTAAAAAAAAAAAAAAAAAAAATTTCCCAGTCCACAAGCATCCTCATTCACAACACGTTCTCTTAGATTTCCATGTTATGATACATGTTCACATTATTTATTGACTGTATCTAAAAAATAATAAATATATAAAATAAATAAAATAAAAAATATATTTTTATTTAAATGAAGTTATGAAATAATCCTAAATGAAATACAATGACTTGGTTTATATTATTGTATATACTAGGTCAGGGGTCGGTAACCCAAAATGTTGAAAGAGCCATATTGGACCAAAAATACAAAAAAAATCTGTCTGGAGCCGCAAAAAATTAAAAGCCATATTACATACAGATAGTGTGTCATGAGATATAAATTGAATTAAGAGGACTTAAAGGAAACTAAATGACCTCAAATATAGCTACGAATGAGGCATATGATGCAATATGTACATATAGCTAGCCTAAATAGCATGTTAGCATCGATTAGCTTGCAGTCATACAGTGACCAAATATGTCTGATTAGCACTCCAACAAGTCAATAACATCAACAAAACTCACCCTTCATGCACAACCTTAAAAGTTTGGTGGACAAAATGAGACAGAAAAAGAAGTGGCATAAAACACGTCCTAGAAAGTTATACATGTAAACAAAAGGTGAGTTCAAGGACCGCCAAAATTAGTAGGACAAAACGGCGCTCGCCAAATACTCGAATCAGTGAAGCATGTTTAAAATAAACAGTGTGCTTTATAACAATTAGGGCGGTTTGTGTCATGTTTGTCCTCCTACAGAAACCATATTAAAACAAAAAAACAATTGTTTTCCCCTCATCTTTTTCCATTTTTCATACATTTCTGAAAAAGCTCCAGAGAGCCACTAGGGCGGCGCTAAAGAGCCGCATGCGGCTCTAGAGCCGCGGGTTGCCGACCCCTGTACTAGGTCATAAAATCAGTGTGAGTTGAATCGGTCCATAGGTTGCCTGTAGGGATTTTTAATGTCCAGCAGATGTCAGTATTTAGTGACACAGCATCGACACAGTATCAATACAGTTTTGCAATGTGTCGAAACGCTTCATGACGCCTCATCAACCCATCACTAGCTCCCCGTGCTATAGACACGCTTGCTTTGTTTGTTTGTTCCTGCCTGATTTATGAGAATAAATCACTGTCTTACCTGCACCCTTGCCTCCAGAGTTCCTGCTGCATCTTGGAAGAACAATCCGCGCACCACCATGCGACCACGACGTTACAGAAAAGCACCAGCCCGAGTGAGGCGACATTATGGAATAAATAGCTCTCTGATTAGTGCCCGAGGACAGGTGAACGTCCCGAACACTAATCAGAAGCAGGTGAACACATTGAATAACCATAGCAACCAAGGAGACACAAAACAGGTGTGCTGAAACAGAACTTAAAACAACAAGTGAATCAAAAATGTAAATAAACTATGATACGGGCAACGGATCATAACAGCTTCGATATGATTAAATGTTCTTCCTGGTAACTTCTTGGCTACGATTTGATTCTCCACTCTACTCAACATCCTCCTCCTTTTGCATTTGTTGCAACAAAAACGTTTTTTTCTATTCTATTTCGAGATGAAGCCCGAACATTAGCTATGGTCAGCTTGTCTTAGTTTCCCCTGCGTCCGACGGTATGCAAGAACTCATATCAGTAAACAGATCTGGGGTTCTAGTGAGGATATGTAATCAGTAAAAGTGCCAAAATATTCCAAAACTTTGAATCAATTCAGAGCTCTTTTTTTCATGATACAAAATTGTGACTCATCATCTCAGGGATGTACGTCACTGCCTTGCTTTTTCTTTAGCTTTTTTGTGATGGCACCACTGATTGCTAACAGGAATACAATTGACGAAAACCATAGCACCAAAAGTGGAACTCAGCGCCGCCCAGGAAAGCATCTGTTCTACAAGGCTTATTGTCATTAGGGTCACAAAATAAACTGGAGCCTAACCGAACGCACTTCAGGCAAGAGCCGTTACACCCTGGACTGGTTGCCAGTCATTCACAGGGCTCATAAACAATGATTGTTCAAACTCACATTCACACCTATTAATAATATAGTCTCCAATTAACCCAACAGGCATGTTTTTGGCATGGCACCTGGAGAAAACCAATGCATGCAAAGCGAGAATAAAGGAAACTCCCACACACACAAAGATTTAAACCCCCAACCTCCTGACAATGCGGCCAACAGGGTAAAAATCAGTGGCGGGCCTTGCATTTCCCACCTAGGCCTTCAGTGAGGTCTTGCTGAGTGTGAATTCAATAAATACCTCTCAAAATACAATAATTTATGTCGCCACATGAAAAAACTATACAGAAACACACTTGCGCACTGCTGGGCATTGAATCGCCTCAATTTGTCACCCAAAATGGGCTATTTTTTTTGGCACATTTAAAAATCAATAAACCCGCATCGGACGTGGTCCTGTCAAAACAAAAATTATTGTAAAAAAAACACTGAATGTGAAAAAATATATTTGAATTCACAATTTGTAGCGGCCGTTTGATGTCGTATAAGTCATTGGTACGGCTCGTAGTTGGTTGATTCGAGTGGAAGTGGAAGCCAAACCATTTCACCGCCAGGACAGCTTAACTAGTTTCCAGGGTCGGCTGACCTCGTTTCACAAGATCTAGATTCTCTTTAAATATCCTTCTTGAAAATGCCCGTACAAATATATATCTGCCACTTAATCAACGTTTTGCTTTGCTTCTTTGTTTGTTAAAGAAGTGAGTACCGCTAATTTCTCTGCTGGCCGGGTATGGCTCTGGTGCCACTTTCTGCATTCGTAAATCACAACTTGTGATTGGATCCTTGGGAGTGACAAGTGAGTATCCAATCACAGTCACGTTCAACGTAAGGCCACCTAGATGGGCTACTGTCAACATCTTGTGATCTGATCGGCTATCGCAACTGTCAGTTAACTGAATGTCCTCCGTTCGTTAAACTGCACAGCCGCCACTAATGTTGGTTCAGAATCCCTCCGGCAGAATTCACACAGCGCTGGCAAAAAGCAAGCTGAATTCTGATTGGATAAAAACTCTAACTAAAAAACAGCAACACTGGAGCATAATATGACATGAAGAGAATATGAGGAATACTTGTATATATGTATGGAAAGTAAATTAATAATAAAATCAACTTCTATTAATTTATGATCATGATTTATGTTAGGCCAGCAGAGAAGGCAACTGTCCTAAATGTCATACATGACCTAAACACCACATACTCAAAGGATATTTATAACCTAGACACAGCTTTTCTTAAAAAATATAGCGGCATCCTTATACAGCCTCTTACCCGTCTTATTAATATTTCCATTAAAACTGGGCAATTCCCAGATGGATGGAAAACTGCACAGGTAATACCACTTTTAAAATCTGGTGATGCTGGAATGACATCTAACTATAGACCTATCAGCCTTCTTCCAGTTTTCTCTAAAGTCCTGGAGAAGATTGTTTCGGAACAACTAATGCACCACCTTGAGACAAATCACTATTTGACTCCCCTGCAATTCGGATTCAGACGTAACCATTCTACAGAATCTGCCACTTGTTTTTTAACTGAAAAGATCAAACATTCTCTTGACAAAAGACAGGTGGTCGGTGCAGTATTTCTAGACTTAAAAAAAGCATTTGATACGGTCAGTCATGACATTTTAATTTCAAAACTAACTAAATTCAATTTATCTGTCATGACACGGAGTCGAACCCACGTTTCCTCTGCAGCTGGAGCTGCAGGCACCTCTGTTAACCCCTCTGCTGGCAGCACGCTCAGACAAGCCTCTGCTCGCGCTGAGCACAACACGCCCACACAGCAACAAGCCTGCAAACAATCACTTATCAGCGCACCTGGACTTGACGAGGGGGAGCGGCATAAAAACCAGCCGACCCCAGGAACCTTTGCCAGAACGTCGCTAACCTTCCAGTAAGCATCACGTCTGGCATTCCTTTCCCAGTGATTTCCTCGTCCTTGTTTTGCTCTATATCTCCGTGTTTCCCACTGGTTCACGCCCTTTTGTATTTCCACAGTGACTCTCCTGTCCTCCGTGATCGTGCCTTGTCACTCGACACCCATCCGGATTCCTGACTGCCCTCCTCGATCCACGACCTCCCTGCTCGGACCCAGACCACGCTGCCCTGCTCTTGCCCACGACCACTTGCCTGTCCACGCACTGCCTCTTCGTCTTGCCCCCTTGGATAACGACAAAAGATACAACCAACATTTACAGACAACAACCCTTGGTAACATTTACATTATTAATTTTACACATAGTCAACACTAGACACACCACGTATTCATCAAAGGTTTCAAATAAACCTAGTAACCGCAGTCCTGCCCTGGTTGTCGCCTCCTTCCCTTCTCTGATACATTATCCAAACAGTCATTGTCCTGGTTTGAGTCATATCTAAAGGGCCGTGAACAATGTGTCACCATTAATAATGTGAGATCTTCCTTTCACAAAATAGAAACAGGGATACCTCAGGGTAGTGTCTTGGGACCGATACTATTCAGTCTATTCATCAATGACCTACCAGATGTATGCGGATGACACAGTGGTATATACCTCAGGTAAGACCTGTACTCTAGTCGCTGAGAAGTTAAATGCTAAATTAGACAAAATAGCATCTTGGCTGGCATCATCTTATTTAACCCTAAACACTAAAAAGACTAACTCTGTCTGCTTCTCCATAAAAAAGCTACCTCAAACAAACCTGAATATAAAAATTAATGAGGAGCTCATTGAACAAGTACCCAAAGTCAAATATTTGGGCATAATCATAGACTATCAGCTGAATTTTAAAAGTCCACATTAAGAAAATGTGTAAAACCCTGAAGGCAAACCTAGGCTGTTTTAAGATTATAAGAAACTGCTTAACTCTCAGCTGTGCTTTTACTTTTATGAATTCAATGATTTTTCACACATATCTTATGGCTTAACTACATGGTCCAAGGCACACCAGTCACAAATCAAGACCATTGAGTGTATTTATAACCGGACCTTGAAAGTTCTAGACAAGAAGAGTATACGATATCATCATTGCCAAATTTTAACCAAATACAATATTTTAAGTTTTACCAATTTTATTTTGTTACACACAGTCAAACTGTTTTTTAAATGCTTGGATAACTCTGCTCCCCAATTGCTCTGCAAGGCAATTACAAGACTGCAAAGTGGTACCAGATCTACCACCCGAGCTACGTCAAAAGGCAACTGTTGTGTTCCATTTCGTAGGACATCTTTTGCCCGGACTGCCTTTTCAATAAAAGGACCACAACTATGGAACTCTTTACCGCACACTTTGAAAAGTATACCTGCACTTGTCACTTAAAAAAACTAACAAAATTATGGCTAGTTGAGCAACAATCGTGTTCCCATGTTTAGTTTGTACTCATTTTTACTAATTGTTTTTTATCTAGTCTGCACTTTGTCTGTGTTATTATTATTATTGGCTTTTATCTAGTTTGCACTTTGTCCATATTATTACTATCATCATTATCAACTCATTCTATTTTTTTATTTTCCTATTTTAATGATGTTGGATTTGTGTTGTTGGGGACAAGTGTTGTAAATTAACTTTGGCAACAAACACTATGATGCATACATTGGATAATTGTTTCAGATGTCTATGTTTTTGTATCTGTACCTATTTCAAATAAACCTCTATAATAAAAAGGCCTTGCTGGCCCTGACGGCACACCACTGGTAGAAATTAGGCCATCTGTAGAATTAACAAGCAATTATATGCAGCACACAAATTAACTCTACCAAGCAGGTGCTAACATACAGCAAATAGCATGGAAAATACAATATAGTTTTACTGTATTTTAGTATTTGGTGTTTTATTGTGTAACAACATTGCACATATATTACTCTAATTCATTAGCACAATCCTGTATTCATTTTTGCAACAAAATTATAACACTAACCATCATTCATTAATCATCTGATACATACTGATCCATTAAAAAAGTTATTTATTTGTTGTTTTTTTGATAAAGACAAAAACTCACACACTTTGGATGTGCATATTTCCCATTAAGCAGCAATGCTATGCGAACTATAGCATGGGATTTACTTACTGAAGCGCAGACCTGCACCAAAGCCTAACCATCCATTTTTGGAGCATCATATAGCGCCCCCTATTGCATGTGCATGAATGTCATTAAGACTAATGCTGTACTTAGAAGTAGGAAACTGTCTAAATAAACACAATAGTTATCTTCCCATCAATGGTTCCTCATCCGTACTTAATGTCGCATAACAATAAAGGACACCAGGGATGCTTTTTCCAAATAATTTTATTTTTCAAACAGAAGGGGAGAGGGCGTCAATGATCACAGATGCAGGGATGACAGCGCCAACGCTCAGAGCATGTGTCTCGGTCAAAACGTAGCAGGGGAAGGCTAGTGTACACGACAGGCACTTTCCAGGGAAAAGATGCCTTTAAGAGCCAAGTTACTGCACCTTATATTTTTACTGGTTTTTGTTTGTTTGCTTGTTTTAAGAAAAGCCGTAGATTCACTACAAAAAAGCAATGAAACAGGGACGGGCAACTTATAATGAGCTAGAATGGCCGCTAGAGTGATTGAATTGCAGTTTTTCTAGAAAGAAAATTCATCAGTAAGTCAAAGTGATAGCCTTTTGTTCATTAAGCGATACTCACTACAGGTATTAACATCTTTTTTGCAGATATTTCTGTAAAATGTGCTTTTATTTACTGTATATTAAAAAAAAAGGATGCTATATGTAAAGTTTCCTTTCACGTAAATCTCCATCTAACAAAAAGCCACAGTTTTTAATGTTTAAAATCAATAAGGCTCTCGCTCGTTGAAAAGTAATACAATATTGTTTACCCTCTGAGCAATCCGATATTGTTTGACCCTCAGAATAAAAGCTCTGCAACGGAACAATAAATAGAGAGAAAACAGCCACTAATTTGAAATAAATATTACAGTCTTATATCGTTACCTCCCATCACACACACACACACACACACACACACACACACACACACACACACACACACACACACACACACACACACATTCAAAATATGACTTAGTAAAGCAGCAATGGAGTCATATATCAATGAGACAGGCCTTCAGTGGTCAGAAGAATGCGCACATGCACACATATGAACATGACTCTCTCAGTGCGTTGACATTAGTCTGATAATCACAACTATAGAAGAAGCAGTCACGTGACAAGCAAAGCCTCTTCTCTATTATAGAGCTGTAGTCGATTGTAACCGGAAGAGGTACACACACACACACGCACACACACACACACACACTCATTCAGGTCAGCAGAATTAGACTATGTGCCGCTGACAGCCCTTGTCCCATTGAGTTAATAAGCATGTGTGCCGTTTAGAACACACACATCTTGTCAAGGAAACGACAAAAAACACCCGAGAAAAACAAATCCGGTTGCAGTCAGAAATGTGCATACACTCGTCATAGATGGACTTCATATTAATTTCAAACCACTAATGATTTATTTGAACTGTGCTTTGTTCACTGTAGAATAAAAGCATCGACAATTTATATGACATGCCGTAGAATCAAAATTATATGTACAAGTTCTTAAGCAGTGCTAAAAGTTCCAAAATGTCTTTGGACCATTAGCCTTATTCTAAAGCGGGGGTCAGCAACCCGCGGCTCGAGAGCCGCATGATGCGGCTCTTTGGCTCCCTGGACCTCTTTCAGAGATGTGTGAAAATGGAAAAAGATGCAGGAAAAAAAAATGTTTTGCTTTAATATGTTTTCTGTAGGAGAACAAACATGACACAAACCGTCCTAATTGTTAGAAATCCCGCTGTTTGTATTAAACATGCTTCACTGATGAGAGTATTTGGCAAGCACTGTTTTGTCCTACTAATTTCAGCGATCCTTGAACTCATCGTAGTTTGTTTACGTGTACAACTTTCTCCGACGCTGCCACAGAAAGACGTGCTTTATGTCACTCCTTCTTTGTCTCATTTTGTCCACCAAACGTTTTATGCTGTGCGTGGATGCACAAAGTTGAGCTTTGTTGATTTTATTGATTTGCTGGAGTGCTTATCAGGCATATATGGTCAATCCATGACTGCAAGCTAATCAATGCCAACTGTATGTACATATTGCATCATTATGCCTCGTTTGTAGGTATATTTGAGCTCATTTAATTTCCTTTACTTACGTCCTCTGTGTATTTAATTTATATTTGCATGTATCATGACACATTATCTGTATGTAATAGTGGCTGCATTTCTCATAGTTGTTTGTGTGCCATGTTGTTCCAGACCACAGCAAATGTTACCCAGCTTGCAAAGATTGTAATAAATCCATTAGAAGAAGACAGCCTGTTGTTTCCTTAAACTTGGACACACACCTCTATCCCTTTGGTCATTCTGAGCCAGTAATTTCCAGAAATTATCTCATCCTGTGAGAAGTCTCCATTTTACTAATGATTTCTAATGTTGCAAAAATGTGTAGAATAAAAATTTAAATACAACATTTCTGTCAACAAAGATTTGCCTTAGCCTTTGATAGTAGGCTAATATAGACACGTACGTCATGTGTTGCCTTCATTATAACATTTATATAAGGCTTTTAATTTTTGGGGGCTCCAGACAGATTTTTTTGGGGACATTTTTGGTCCAATATGGCTCTTTCAACATTTTGGGTTCCCGACCCCTGCTCTAAACCGTGATCATGGTTTTGACTATTGCTGATAGTTTCTTATAACTACATAAGAGAAAAACAACCCATTTCAACAAACTCCACCAATTCTGCCGAGAAGAGCGGTCATATATGCAGCCAGAATGTTGCCAGATGATCGGTGATGGTGTCTGGTCGGGGTGAAACATGCTAAGAGAACTTTTAGTCAAGGGTACGTGGCGTTGTACTATATGTATATCCTGCAGTGTCAGTGGACATACAGTACAGGCCAAAGGTTTGGACACACCTTCTCATTCACAACACAACTGATGGTCCCAACCCCATTGATAAAGCAAGAAATTCCACTAATCAACCCTGATGAGGCACACCTGTGAAGTGAAAACCATTTCAGGTGACTACCTCCTGAAGTTAATCGAGAGAATGCCAAGAGTGTGCAAAGCACACCTTTTTCTGTTAAGTACATAACTCCACATGTGTTCATTCATAGTTTGGATGCCTTCAGTGACAATCTACAATGTAAATAGTCATGAAAATAAATAATTGAATGAGAAGGTGTGTATAAACTTTTGGCCTGTACTAAATATTTTTGGTCTATTTCTTTTGTCAGGAAAATACAAATAATAAACACAAATGTCCAATGCAGACGAAGCTGGTTCTGAGAGGGACATTTTTGAGCATTTGTAATGAGAGAACATTCCAAAATAAATTGGATATTTTACCTGGTTTGATATTTGACAGAATTCATTTAAAATTGGTTGTTTCCCCCCCAAGAGAAACCACCAAAGAGAAACCACCATTTGCAGTCAATCATGATCACGAATGAGAGTAACAGGGCCTCCATCCATCCATCCATTTTCTACCGCGTGTCCCTTCCGGGGTCGCGGGGGGTGCTGGAGCCTATCTCAGCTGCATTCGGGCGGTAGGCGGGGCCAACACAGATAGACAGACAACATTCACACACTGGGGCCAATTTAGTGTTGCCAATCAACCTATCCCCAGATGCATGTCTTTGGAGGTGGGAGGAAGCCGGAGTACCCGGAGGGAACCCACGCAGTCACGGGGAGAACATGCAAACTCCACACAGAACGATCCCGAGCCCTCAGGACCTTCGTATGGTGAAGCACATGCACTAACCCCTGTACCACTGTGCTGCCCCATTAATAGGGCCTGTCAAATTAAAATACATTACAATATGCATAGGCGCCGATCCCGGACAATGCTGAACACCCACGTGGGATTGATGGCAGCTTTCAATTTTTATAATGTTTTTTTTTTAATCTATTTTTATGTAGTTAATTTTGTGTCGAGTTTGGTCCGTTTTCCAAAATAATAAAGCCACAAATCATATAGGATATTAACTTCGCTGAACATCTTTTTTTTTTTTTTAATACACACACAACGAGCACCCAGGTAAATAGGTAAATATTTTAGCATTTTGACACAATGTAAAAGAGAGAAAATCTTAAATGAAATAAAAAGGATGCAGCCAATTTTAATGTACATTGTCATTCCACCCTGTAAAAAGTTTTTTTTTAAACTCATTAGGAGCCCAGCATTGACAAGCGTATGCAAACTTGTGAGCGCACCTGCAGACATATTCTGTGCGGCTGTAATGAGAGGAAATGCGAGTGAGTCAGGCAAACAGTCGGCCTAAATGGCTGCCGACGTTACGCCAACCTCACTGCATTGTGTCCTTGGAGGAGGGGAAAAAAAGAAGGTTTCAGTGTGTATTCCCCTCACTCTGCAAATGACGCGCATAAATCGGCGGGTGAAACTCCCATGACATGGTGTGAAGAGCCTCGTTAAAGAGGCCCGTTGTTGATCCTGCTCTGATTAGAACATTGCTTAAGTGTTCTCGTCCTTCCAGTCTGTTTTACGTGCTGACAAAAAAAACAAAAACAATAACCTGAGTGTCCGCTATGACTCGCTGGCAGCTAAGAGCAGAAGCATCTGACACTTTTCTGACATGCATGTCCTTTTTTCTTTTTGAAGGATTCCTCCCTCCCTCCTTTATCACATAGTGGGTCTTCAGATGCTTCTTTTTGTTGCTCTTTTAGATAGAAATCAGGGAACACATGTTTGCCCTGCAGCTGCGCAAGAAATCACCACTAACCTTGTGTGCTCCTTGTGCTCTTTGCTGATAAACAAAAGGACCCCCGGGCTTGTCGGAATCTAAGGTCAGTCTGCCTCCTGTTTACCTGTTTTCTCTCTTCAAAAGCATCACCGTCCTAAGTAATAAGTGCAAACAATACATTATATGTTTGTATTTCACAGATCTCTTTGAGACCTTTTGTCGACATTCATTCAGTGTGATGTGCTTCAAATGAGTCCTGAACCACACCCTACTCTTCCAGGGTTTCCAAAACCAAAGGACTTTGCACTGGGTCTGAGTTAAATGCTGTAAGGCAAACCTTTTTCCACCAAATTAACTTGTTCTCGGATCAACGGTAACATTTCATTTGAATTCAAATTCAGCTTATCTTTGGTTCATGAATATATTAACTAATTAATATATTGTTATGTTTTTCGAATATAATTCTATATCCCGATTGTAGCTGAGATAGGCTCCAGCACACCCCCCGCGACCCTGAAGGGAATAAGCGGTAGAAAATGGATGGATGGATCCTGAGGTTCCTCTAATTGGAACTTTCCTACCAACATGTTTGAGAATCAAGACAATCAAGCAGGCACACAAATCTTAACTTCTTGATTGTACACTGTCAAAAAGATGATATATCTGACTAAGTTTGGGAAACCCTAGTACCGTATTTTTCGGACTGTAAGTCGCATTTTTTTTCATAGCTTGGCCGGGGGTGCGACTTATACTCAGGAGCGACTTATGTGTGAAATTATTAACACATTACCGTAAAATATCAAATAATATTATTTAGCTCATTCACGTAAGAGACTAGACGTATAAGATTTCATGGGATTTAGCGATTAGGAGTGACAGATTGTTTGGTAAACGTATAGCATGTTCTATATGTTATAGTTATTTGAATGACTCTTACCATAATATGTTGCGTTAACATACCAGGCACGTTCTCAGTTGGTTATTTATGCCTCATATAACGTACACTTATTCAGCCAGTTGTTCACTATTCTTTATCTATTTTAAATTGCCTTTCAAATGTCTATTCTTGGTGTTGGCTTTTATCAAATACATTTCCCCCAAAAATGCGACTTATACTCCAGTGTGACTTATATATGTTTTTTTCCTTCTTGATTATGCATTTTCGGCCGGTGCGCCTTATACTCCGAAAAATACGGTAGTCCCAAATGGCAATTAACAGCATTTTATGGCTGTCTCGGAGAAATTTCGAGTTGTACGCGTAAATTTCAATGGCTCATAGTACTGTTAATCCAGCCCTTTGTCGAGAAAATGTGGCAAGCAAGTCCTCACCTGTGTGCGCTAGAAGAAAGTACCCTTAGTGTTGCTGCACAAAATCTTTTTGAAAGCCATCCTAAATTCTTTGTTGAAGATGGTGTAGATGACTGGGTTGAGACAAGAGTTGCAGTACCCGATCCAGAAGAAGAACTTAAAGAGCGGGTCTGGGATAGCGCATGTCTCGGGGCACACGGCCTGCAGGGAGTAGGAGAAGAAGAAGGGGAACCAGCACACCACGAAGACCCCGATGACCACGGCCAGGACGAAAGTGAAGCGCTTCTCTCTGTTGAGCATGGCTTTGCGCCTGGCCGCCCCGGGGTTGGTCTCTCGTCTGGACTTCCTCCCCGGCACCAGCCGAGCTCCCTTTGAAGTGGCGATCATGTTCCTGTATCGCTTGATGGAGCCAGGGGAGTGGATGCCCCCTCCTGCGGGCGACCCCGGCATACTGGTGCTGCCCCTGCCCCCGCCGTGGCTGGCCTCGCTGTCCGTGCTGGAGATGTCGCCGTTGTTGTTGTCAGATTTGTTGCTCTTTTGCTGTTTGACCTTCTTGGCGGCCTCTTTAGACTTGGCTGGAGAGGCTTGGGGCGCCGACAGTGGAGCAGCAGGTGGTGCATGGAGCGAGGTATCTAAGGAGCTGGTGACTTGGCTCATGGCTGGAGAAGGGGGTGGAGGTTGGAGGTTATTAGGGTTGGGGTCCTGGGAGGGTTGCGTCAGCCCCCCTGAAGGAGACGGTGTAATGGCGAGGGTGGGGGGTCTGTCATTGTACATTTTCTTAGGGGAAGACTGTTTTTCGTCCTCGTTCTCCCTGCCGTTGGCCTGTAAGTGCCGCTTCGCTTGACTCGGCGTGGCACCGCCGACACCCTCCTTGCGAGGCTCCCCAGGGGGGCACCGCGTTCTCTGCTTTGCAATTTGGTAGATTCTCACGTAGACAAGGATCATGATGAGGCACGGAGCGAAGAAGGAGCCGATGGTGGAGTAAAGAATGTACCAGCGCTCGTCGTTGAGCTGGCACTGAGGACCCCTCTCACTCGCCAGGTCGCCTCCCTCGCTCTTATTGAGGGACAGCAGGGGAGGGAAGGAAATAATGGCGGAGATGAACCACACCACCACGATGGCAGCTTTGATGCGTCTGGGAGTCCGCTGGCGACCGTAGGTCACCCTGGAGATGGACAGGTAGCGGTCCAGAGAGATGGCGCACAGGTGCACGATGGACGAGGTGCAGAAGAGCACATCCAAGGCCAGGTAGATCTCACACCACAGAGACTTGAAGTACCAGTAGCCCAGAAGTTCATTGGCCAGAGAGAAGGGGATGATGAGCGTGGCCACCAAGATGTCGGCGGCGGCCAGTGACACCAGGAAAAGGTTTTGGGGACCTTGCAGGGCGCGGCTGGTCAGGACGGCGATGATGACCAGCACGTTCCCCACGATGGTGAAGAGCACCATCAGGGTGATGGCGGTGGCGAAGGCCGCCGTGGCTTCGGGGGAGTAGGGCGCCAGCTTGAGGACGCTCTGGTTGCAGGGGACGGAGGCGCCGCTCACATTCCAGCCGTGTAGCTCCAGAGAGCAGCCGCCCTCTGGCACCGAGCCCATGCTTGGGTCACCTCTCTTGGGGTCCTTACGGATAAAAACGGGACAAGCGGTAGAAAATGGATGGATGGATGGATGATCACTTATTAATTCTATTTGATCTCATCCAAACACAGTGAACAATCATTTACCTCTGTTGTGTCTGCTGCTTCCTCCCAACGTTAGCTCCCTTGCATCCTCCACGACGGTGCTTCCAATTCCATTGTAAGCTGGCAAAAAACACTTGTGGGGTTCTCTTCTCGCGACAGGACACGGCTCAACACCTTTTAATTACAAAAAAAAAAAAGAGCCGTGACTCCATAAAAACACACAAAGCTCAGACTCCATTAAAAAAATGGCTGTGACATTGCACAGTTTGTCCGTGCGTAAATCAAAGTGCGCGACTCCAACTTGTCCCAGCTCGTAAACACACGCGATCTTTCAAACTGTCAAGAAGTGGATGAGAAAAGGGA